>NC_058110.1:12127223-12129723 GCF_914725855.1 Thunnus albacares | reverse complement strand
AAACTATACCTGTGGACCATATGTACCTACTACAAGACTGTTGGTTCACTGAATCACTGCTTTTGTCTTGTTGTCCTCATGTTTTCACTGCTTTGTTGTGACACGTTTGCTCCCTATTTATGTGCCTCTCTAGACTGTCTATGCATAGAGAAAGTCAGTGAAGCCCCAGTGGCCTAATGGATAAGGCACTGGCCTCCTAAGCCAGGGATTGTGGGTTCGAGTCCCATCTGGGGTGACTGACAGCAGAGTGGCGCAGCGGAAGCGTGCTGGGCCCATAACCCAGAGGTCGATGGATCGAAACCATCCTCTGCTAGCATTGTTTTCCTGGTGGCTAATTGGACTTAAAGGATGTAGGAAGGGAAGTCCCAGTGGCCTAATGGATAAGGCACTGGCCTCCTAAAGCAGGGATATCTTGAGTTTCAGTCCTCCTGGGTCAACCTCCAAAAACACTGGATGAGGCAGTTCCCATGAACTTTTGCTCGTATTTTATGTCCCTCTCTACATTGTCTATTTGTAGGGAAAGTCAGTGAAGCCCCAGTGGCCTAATGGATAAGGCACTGGCCTCCTAAGACAGGGATTGTGGGTTCGAGTCCCATCTGGGGTGACTGACAGCAGAGTGGCGCAGCGGAAGCGTGCTGGGCCCATAACCCAGAGGTCGATGGATCGAAACCATCCTCTGCTAACAAACTTTCAGTGGTAGCTAGTTGGCTTTCAATACATGTTAGTTATATGTCAGAAATACTCCATAGAGTTGGAAGAGTTTCAGTCATCATGGTTCCCCCTTCAGAAACTTTGGATCTTGCAATTCCTATAAATGTTGACTATGTGCTACATGTCAGAATAGCTGAAAGGTCAACATGACTGAATTGGCATAATCTACCTAAGGCAGCAATGGTCCCCACAAACTATACCTGTGGACCATATGTACCTACTACAGGACTGTTGGTTCACTGAATCACTGCTTTTGTCTTGTTGTCCTCATGTTTTCACTGCTTTGTTGTGACACGTTTGCTCCCTATTTATGTGCCTCTCTAGACTGTCTATGCATAGAGAAAGTCAGTGAAGCCCCAGTGGCCTAATGGATAAGGCACTGGCCTCCTAAGTTTCTGAAGGGGGAACCATGATGACCATGAACTTTTGCTCGTATTTTATGTCCCTCTCTACATTGTCTATTTGTAGGGAAAGTCAGTGAAGCCCCAGTGGCCTAATGGATAAGGCACTGGCCTCCTAAGCCAGGGATTGTGGGTTCGAGTCCCATCTGGGGTGACTGACAGCAGAGTGGCGCAGCGGAAGCGTGCTGGGCCCATGACCCAGAGGTCGATGGATCGAAACCATCCTCTGCTAGCATTGTTTTTCTGGTGGCTAATTGGACTTAAAGGATGTAGGAAGGGAAGTCCCAGTGGCCTAATGGATAAGGCACTGGCCTCCTAAAGCAGGGATATCTTGAGTTTCAGTCCTCCTGGGTCAACCTCCAAAAACACTGGATGAGGCAATTCCCATGAACTTTGGCTCGTATTTTATGTCCCTCTCTACATTGTCTATTTGTAGGGAAAGTCAGTGAAGCCCCAGTGGCCTAATGGATAAGGCACTGACCTCCTAAGCCAGGGATTGTGGGTTCGAGTCCCATCTGGGGTGACTGACAGCAGAGTGGCGCAGCGGAAGCGTGCTGGGCCCATAACCCAGAGGTCGATGGATCGAAACCATCCTCTGCTAACAAACTTTCAGTGGTAGCTAGTTGGCTTTCAATACATGTCAGTTATATGTCAGAAGTACTCCATAGAGTTGGAAGAGTTTCAGTCATCATGGTTCCCCCTTCAGAAGCTTTGGATCTTGCAATTCCCATAAATGTTGACTATGTGCTACATGTCAGAATAGCTGAAAGGTCAACATGACTGAATTGGCATAATCTACCTAAGGCAGCAATGGTCCCCACAAACTATACCTGTGGACCATATGTACCTACTACAAGACTGTTGGTTCACTGAATCACTGCTTTTGTCTTGTTGTCCTCATGTTTTCACTGCTTTGTTGTGACACGTTTGCTCCCTATTTATGTGCCTCTCTAGACTGTCTATGCATAGAGAAAGTCAGTGAAGCCCCAGTGGCCTAATGGATAAGGCACTGGCCTCCTAAGCCAGGGATTGTGGGTTCGAGTCCCATCTGGGGTGACTGACAGCAGAGTGGCGCAGCGGAAGCGTGCTGGGCCCATAACCCAGAGGTCGATGGATCGAAACCATCCTCTGCTAGCATTGTTTTTCTGGTGGCTAATTGGACTTAAAGGATGTAGGAAGGGAAGTCCCAGTGGCCTAATGGATAAGGCACTGGCCTCCTAAAGCAGGGATATCTTGAGTTTCAGTCCTCCTGGGTCAACCTCCAAAAACACTGGATGAGGCAATTCCCATGAACTTTTGCTCGTATTTTATGTCCCTCTCTACATTGTCTATTTGTAGGGAATGTCAGTGAAGCCCCAGTGGCCTAATGGATAAGGCACTGGCCTCCT